>NC_037685.1:4234006-4275177 GCF_003255815.1 Theropithecus gelada | reverse complement strand
TTTTTTTTTTTTTTTTTTTTTTTTTTTTTTTTTTTTTTAAATAGAGAAAGGAAAGTGGGCCCAGGGGACGGGAGCTCAGCATACAGAGGACCCACGCCGACCGGTCTCTGAGTTCCTTCAGTATTTATTGATCATTAGCTTTACCCTCTTTTAGAAAAAGGGGAAGTGGCAGAACAATAGGGTTATAGTAGGGAGAAGGTCAGCAGAAAAAAGTGAATAAAGATCTCTGTGACAGGAATAAGTTTAAGGAAAAGTGCTGTGCCTTGATGTGCATATATGCAAACATCTCCATAAACATTTTCAGTGCATAAAGAGCAGCATTGCTGCCAGCACATCCCACCTCCAGCCCTAAGGCGGTTTTCTCCTCTCAGTAAATAGAACATACAATCGTTTACACCAAGACTTTGAGACATTCCACTGGATGGACAGGAGACAGATGCCTTTCTCTATCTCAACTGCCAAGAGGCCTTCTTTCCTCTTTTACTAATCCTCCTCAGCACAGACCCTTTACGGGTAATTGGGCTGGGGGACGATGAGGTCTTTCCCTTCCCACAAGGCCATATTTCAGACTATCACATGGGGAGAAACCTTGGACAATACCTAACTTTCCTAGGCAGAGGTCCCTGCGGCTTTCTGTAGTGTTTGTGTCCCTGGGTACTTGACATTAAGAGAATGTGATGACTTTTCACAAGCATGCTGCCTTCAGACACTTGTTTAACAAAGCACATCCTGCACAGCCCCAAATCCATTAAACCTTGAGTCACCACAGCACATGTCTCTGCAAGGACAGGGTTCGGGGTAGGGTTGCAGATTAACAGCATTTCAAGGAAGAATTTTTCTTAGTACAGAACAAAATGGAGTCTCTTATGTCTACTTCTTTCTACATAGACACAGTAACAGTCTGATCTCTCTTTCTTTTCCCCACATTTCCCCCTTTTCCAAACTCACATGTATTTTTCTTAAATTTTAATTTGACTTTTATTCATCTACTTCAGTGTCTTTCAAACTTTTCTCATTTATACCTAAGAAGCCTTAACATATTTTTTTTTCTAATTTCCTTCAGTATGGAAAATTAATACTACACATATACTGTGTTTTAATTATAAGAAGAATTTTTTTTTCTATCCCAGGAACTAATTTTTGCCCACTTGGGTGCAGTATTGTCCCATTAAAAAAGAAATTTCTACTCTGTTATAGTATGATAAATCTAATATTTTCTGAGCAAAAAAGAATGAAAGTTAATTCAATTAACACAATTTCTAAAAAGAATTATACATTATAACTCTATTTGTATTAAGCCTTAAACATCTGTATTCTTTCTACTCCCAGAATTATTTTTTAAAAAAACTATTATTTAGGGATATACACAAATTAAACAATACGTTTAAAAAGGGAATGTGGAAAAGAAACACACAACTCAGAAGAAAATTGTGGAAACGGAAGGAATATGTGGTATTTGTGGCCAAGTGGAGAGTTTCATAACTATTGATAATGTTCTATTTCTTAATCTGGGAGTTGGTTACATGATGTTTATTTTGTTAATAATCTGTATGCCATCTAGTCTGCTATATTGTCAGAAAGGGAAATTTCATTCACTCTGTAACTAACTTTCATCTGGCTTCTACCTTCTTCATTCTCCAGAGTTTGCTTAATTTCAAACTTGTTATTCAGCTACCACAAACACTTTGCTAAAGTCCTAACACTTGGCTGAAGTATTAAGAGATTTACATACTGGTAAATATTTGCTGCCATGAGCTGTTGTGTTCCCACTCACTATGTGGGCAGTCCCAGTCCCTTTATCAACATATCAGACCTCCTCCAAATCTGGCACTTATGGGGATAATCCCTGGCATAGCAGGGGGCCTCCAAGACCCTGCCTTGGGACTAACACAGTATCTATTTTGATTGTTACATGATATTGCTAATCTGTTGTTAAGTATGCTAAGTATTTCTTTTGCTTGTGTTCATGTCATCAGTTTTATCCATGATGCCAAATTTTATGGGTAGTTGTATTTCCCTATCTAATCTGTTGTTTTAACAGTGTTTGTTGAAAGTGGCTGGCCATCCCTCTGTCTTGAAGCTGTTTGCCTTATAAGCTTCCATTACACCACACTCTTCTGGATTTTTTCATAATGACTTTCGGGAACTTCTTTTTCTTTATCTCCTATTATTTAGTTTCCTCATGACATACATTAATATTATTAACTCTCTACCATTCATAATATATAAAATGGCTACATTTCATTTTATGCATTCATTCATTCACTCATACAGTATTCATGAAATCATGTTTATTAATCTGCACTAGGTGCTGGACTAAACGAAACTGTCACTGCGTTTTTGGATCACAGGCTGTAGTGAGGGAGAAAGACAAGTAACAATCAAACACAGATAAAAGTTGGGAAGGCTGCTGTAAAAGAAAAGACCTGGATGTTGGGAAAGACTAGTGGAAAAGGATAATTTTAGACAGCATAGTCAATGAAGAACTCCATTTAGAAATTATTATATAATGCATTATTTCACTCAATTTATTTACTTCTGCATACATATGTCCTGACACTTATTGTCATGAGGTAGCAAATGCATTCAGGTGATCTATTAAGTTTTATATATATACATATGCATATCCTTTAAAAAATTTTTAGCTTTATTTGTTTCTTCCTGCTTGTCTCCCACCTTGGTTTAACTTTGGCCACTATCATAGACCAACTGTTCATTTTTTGTGTGTGTGCTTTTACAGTATCTATCTATCTATCTATCTATCTATCTATCTATCTATCTATCTATCTATCATCTATCTGTGTGTCTATCTATCTAGTGCATTTTAAAATGATTATATTACTTCTATGTATCTGAATCTTGTTAAAAATTATTGTGGACAAATCACTCTACCTAAAATCACATAATTCTAACCCATTCATTTTAAATAATATGTAATATTCCATGGGATGAAAAAATGTCAATCATTTCCCTCTTGATGGACATTTGTTTCCTTTCCAGTTTTTGTGAATAGCAAAAAAGTTGGCCAACATATTTAGAATAAATTATATGCATTTTCAGATTTATTTATTTTATGAGATCTATTAGAAAGATTTTTGATGGATCAATGTGTATATGTCTTTGTGGCTTAGATATTGCCAGTGTTCTTTACAAAATGACTGGAGCATGACATATGTATCAAACTGTAGGAGAATCTGCTCTGAATGTCCACATTGAAAGACTTCTCTGGCCGTTTCTAACTTGTTTTATCACAAGGCAATAAATATGGCTATACAAGCTTACTAAAGCAAAGTTTTTACAGGAATGGAATATGAAAATTCTTTGTTTTGTGTCTATGATATGTGTCTACTACATACATCATATAACATATTTTCTCTGTAGATTAATTGATTTGTAATTTCTTTAACTCATAGTTTTGGATGTGATAAGAATTTAAATTTGCATGATGACTATATGTGAAATAGGCCATACTGATGTTGATAAACAACTTATATTATTTCAAACTTCCACCAAGGAATAAGAAGAAATTATAGAGAAAATAAGATAGAAAAATTAAATGGTTTTCCACAGTTACATTCATTTTTGTATTCCTAGGTACTCCAAACCAGAACAAAAATATTTCCTAAAATAACAAAACTTATTTTCCAAACTTTTGGTGGTTAAGAGAAAAGGTCAGCATCTTTTGTAATGTAGATTCAACAGTAGCTGAAATTAAAGAAAATGCTTTTTTATAACCTAGACATATGGCATAGATTAGAAAATGGATAGAAATGGGTTCTGATTGGTTGGCTAATATTCTAATGAGACAGATTAATCAATGTAAACCACATAGCTCAGTTGAAATTGCCTTTCTAAATTGCCAATTTCATTTTCTTCCAGCAGAGAAAATGTCAATCTTTTCCTATGTAGTAAAATCTTCTTGTTATAACAAGTAAGCAACTCCAGAGTTACTGTTATTGTGGAACATCTGGTAACTACAAGATGTGGCTCCTCAGAGATAACCATATCGCTGGAAAATAAGAATGTCCTCAGCTGAGTCGTATTTCATGTTTTGTTATACTCTAGAGTATGGTCGCCTCATAATACAGCAATCACTTTCCTTCAGCACCATAAATGAAACCACAGATGCTACAGTTTGCTATAATTGGAGCCACTTACCACAAATAAATTATAAAAATAAAAAAGTATGTATAAACTATATGCCTCTTACAGAGGTTGAATTAAAAATATTACAAAGTGATTACCCAAATCAATGAGACAACATACTTCGAATAATAGGAAGATAACCAGCTAGATTTTTCTCCTGACCTCATTATTTTTATAAACTGTATAATTTACTTCAAACTTTATCGCAACAGTGAAATTTCAAAAGATCTGGAATTGCAGCTTTAAAATAGTTATCTGCTTTTACATAGTTAACAACCAACTGATTTATAATTTTACATCACAACACGCTAATGTTTTACCATTTTTCTAGTTTTATAAATGTTGAATTTGTTACTTCTGTTCATTATTGTCTTCTATTTCTACATTTATTTTCCATATTTGATATTGTATTTCTAAAATTTAATCAAATTTTGTTGATCTCCACATTACAACAGATAAATGTAATTAATTTCATAATTTGTTTAGTCTATGTTTTTACAGCTTAAAATAAATATTTTTGTGCATTCTTTGGCTTATATACCCTTGTCAGTTTTTTTAAGGCACATAAGGATGTTGAAAGTAAAAGAGCAAGTAGTTTAGATATCATGCATCAATGTTGAATTAATTTGCTGTGTTCTTCATAAACTTGTGTGTATGAATATTTAGAGTATAGATAATATCTGATTTGTTTAAACTCTATAGAATATTTTAAATTAATAACTTGTGAAAACTAAAAAATCAAATAACACATGAAAACCTTTAAAAACATATTTAGATAGTAATATTCTACTTTTCATTGCAATCACTTTAACTTTACTCTTGACTAGAATACGTGAATAGCTTAAATGCCCTTCACCAAAGAAAAGTCTTGAGCAAGACTTAAGTAGCAATAACATAGCAATAGAAATGTTTGTCTCTAAATTTCCATTACTGGTAGAATCTTTTTAAAAATGTGAGTGATCAGTCATCAAAATATGAACAAGTGTGAGTATGTCATATATGTGTAATTGGTAATGATTTGGCACCAGTACTTAATTAGCAATATGTTCCTTTTGCATTGGTACTTCTAAGCTGTATGTGCTAATGTATTTGACTTGTTTTTCTATTTTTTTCTTTGTTTAAAGGAGAATTATTCTGAGAGCTCAAGTCTTATAAAGTTGTAAGCCTCATCTTGAATGAGTTCCCAAGGACCTAAAAATGATCAGAACCGTTGTGAACATGACATAGTTCATAGAGCTTTTCCTCTGATCTCTACTGATTGGCAACCTTGGCAGCATGGTTGTATGTTTACACAAAATTATAGTTGAGAAATAAATTTGAATAGCTTTAAATTTTGGAAAAGCACCATGTATTAATGATTTTATACTTTCCACAAGTCTAACTATTAGGCACAGTTCCCAGATGTAACACAACTCTGCCTCTTTCTAATTTATTCTCTACTGAAAGTTTTCTATACTCCAACAGACAAATGACCAATTGCCCTTTGGATGTATTCCCAGCTGCATTTTTGTCTTAATATCTGTCTTTGTGGTAGATAGCAACTAGAACTTACATTTGATATATTTTCCTGCATTTTGACTGTGCAGTAGCTGAATCACACCAAATAAGTAACCTTCAAAATATTTTGGATAGGAAGATGACTTAATCTTTGATTTTCTGTACTTAAATCTGGAACAAATTAATGTACTTACTCATTTTGATTTTCTAATAATTTTGCCTTATTTTTTTTCATTTTTAGAATTATGTGTAATTTTATTAACTCCAAATTAAATAAAATATTTGAGAATCTGCAAAATCCAACATACACTCTAATTCAGTTCCAATTAAGATAGTGTTATTTTTATGCATGGAAAGGAACAGTGTGTTCATCTTAGTTACTTATCTATTAAGATTTGGTCTATGTCATTAAGACTCCTTCAAAGCAAGGGTTGTAATTATTTCAACTGATGAAGCAGATGCCGCATTAAAAGAATGTGAAATTTGTGTCATTATTTTATTGACTCAGAGCTCGAGAAGATTCAGCGAGTTATTGTACTGCTCACAAATGTCTTCTTTCTGCAGTTATGATAGACATAAATTAGCCAGGCCAGGACAAAGTAGAGCAAGTCATGATCATTTTAAATTAAAATATCCTAAATATTTCTGCACTTAAAAATTCCAACTACAATCCAGTAGAATGATTTTGAGTCCAAAAGATGACATCAGATTGTGCTGAGAATGAGGATTATGTATCACCTAGTCTCTGGGGCCTCATCTGCCTTTTCTACCAGCTGATTAGTGTAGACAGGTATTCAAGGAGGGAGAAAATGTGAAGTGAGCTTTATTTAAGTTTTAATGAAATCGTTTGCTCTTCCTAGCAGTTTTCTATCATATTAGCAATGTTTCTTCATAATGCATGAATATTAAATTTGTCTAATACAGAACAAAATTGTCTTATTAAGAACTCACATGTTATAATAGTAGGAAAGAGAATTAATGTGATACAGCACTAATTCAATTTGATGAAAGTTACTGATACAGAAAAGCAGCTTATTTTCCTAAGAGTATGTCAAAAATATTTATCATGCCTTGCTTCAAAGAATTGCTCCTTTAAAAGCAGAAATATTATTTCTAGTTAATTGTATCACAAAATGAAAACTTAGAGATGAGAGAGAGACTAGCAGGTCTATCCTTAGCTCTAATTGAGAGGGTAGCTGTTTAATGATCTGAAGAGTATGTAAAAATGAGACATCTAAAGAATAAAGAGTCACAAAAAATGTTCAGTGGAGGGTTAACAATGAGAATGGGAGATATTTGGAAATGGAAAATGTGCTACCTCAAATAATAGAAGAAATTAAACACAAGAATTCCAAAGACAAATTGGTTTCGTAATTACACTAGAAGTTGGTTGTAAAACTAGAGGTCATGGAAATGTACACATTCCTGTTGCTACAGGATGCAAACTAGCCCCCACATTTTTCTTTATCTATTTCTGTGATTACTTAGGTTGTATCTGCATGAAGTATTTCATACGTGCCCTTTGTTGCTGACCTTTTATTTTATCTTGAACTGCAAGGTTATTCCAGCTAAATGAAAAGGTCTTATTCATGTGCTCACCCAAACTAAATGTTGTTTCTCATTCAAAGTTCGACTGAGTATTTTATCCCTTCGCTAAAATCAGAATAACTTTCCTAGTTTTTACACAAGAATGGAGACTCTGAGTATTGCCAGTGGATTCTGTACGTGTTAAAAGTTGCTATGACTTGAGAACAAAATAGTATCTGTAACTCCACCAAAGGTAAGACATTTCAGAATTAAAGCGTACCAAAAATATATAGGATAATTATGTAAGCTAAAATTCACCTCTCTCAACTAATACACTTCCAGATGTATGAAATATTGATTCAATTTTTTTACTATACATTTAAAACATTCACCACACCCCAGCTTCTAACTTCATATCATATTTCAACTGCCTTTCATTCTTGTACTCAGATCTGAAGGCCCACTTTAAATATTAAATTGTCAATGTATCATTTTGAAATTCCAAGATCAAATTGCGTTCTCTATTTATGAATAACATCATTATGATACATGTTACTTCATGTTAAAGTTATTTGTTTATGAGTATCTCTCTTCCATTAGCTCATGGTTCTTTTTAACACATATTATTCACCATCTCAAATCAAAAGTATCTAGTAACTGACATATAATAAATACTCATTAATTGCCTTAATGCTATTTGAATTGTCATTCAAGTTCTCATTCAAACTGTTTTACCAGAAAACTCATTTTTAACATATTCTTCACTATTTTAAATATCAATATGTTATGCTAAAATAAAGTGGATTATTTTTCTTTTTAAATGTCTTTCTCTTTACTTTTTTGCTGCGTCTGCTGATTGTACACAATCCCCTTTTAACAATTCATAGTTGCCTTCTACAAGGCTTGGCTCAAAAGTAAATGCACCTAAAACTGCTATTCCTATTTAATTTTACATCTTTATGAATCTTGCAAAAGACTTACTAAAATGGCTTGCACATGAGATTACTAATAAACAACTGCTTATTGAATAAAGGATTGCTCCATATTTGCTTATGGAGATATTAACATGTGATAAGCAACTTAAAGCAAAAAACATGCAATAACAGCTGATGTTTGAATTGTGGAGATTGACATCTATGTAAAGAAGAATTCATTATTTAATCATTCTGGACCCAAAGCAAATTTCAGTATATGCTAAACCCGGATAAAGAAGATCAACTTTTGGGTAGTGTTGACTATTTTCTGACCTCAAAAATAGTCTTATGATTCACTACTGGTCATATGGATATTATTATTTTATTGTATAAGTTTTCTGCACCCTTCCTAATAATGGAATAATATTTTATTAAGGTAAATAAATGAAAATTTCACAGAGAAAACATTATTCCTTAAACAATGTGATGGGAAAAAATCGTCAAATATTATCTTTAGTTAAAATAATAAGTTAGGAAACTGGATTTATTAGCAGTTTTGTATTTTAAATAAGAAAGATGATTGTCATTCATACTAGGAATTATCCTTTGAATTGTATTCTTCTTTCATAATTTGAGAATCTTTTTACTTTCAGAATTTTTTTTATTATACTTTAAGTTCTAGGATATACGTGCACAACATGCAGGTTTGTTACATATGTATACATGGGCCACGTTGGTGTGCTGCACCCATTAACTCGTCACTTATATTAGGTATTTCTCCTAATGGTATCCTTCCTCCCTCCCCCCATCTCATGACAGGACCTGGTGTGTGATGTTCCCTGCCCTGTGTCCAAGTGTTTTCATTGTTGAGTTCCCACCTATGAGTAAGAACATGTGATGTTTGGTTTCCTGCCCTTATGATAGTTTGCTCAGAATGATGGTTTCCAACTTCATCCATGTCCCTACAAAGGACATGAACTCATCCTTTTTTATGGCCCCATAGTATTCTATGGTGTATATGTGCCACATTTTCTTAATCCAGTCTATCATTGATCGACATTTGGGTTGGTTCCAAGTCTTTGCTATTGTGAATAGTGCCACAATAAACATACGTCTGCATGTGTCTTTATAGTAGCATGATTTATGATCCTTTGGGTATATACCCACTAATACGATCGCTGAGTCAAATGGTATTTCTAGTTCTAGATCCTTTAGGAATCGCCACACTGTCTTCCACAACGGTTGAACTAGTTTACAGTCCCACCAACAGTGTAAAAGTGTTCCTATTTCTCCACATCCTCTACAGCACCTGTTGTTTGCTGACTTTTTAAGGATCACCATTCTAACTGTCATGAGAAAGTATCTCATCGTGGTTTTGATTTGCATTTCTCTGATGACCAGTGATGATGAGCATTTTTTTTCATGTGTCTGTTGGCTGCATAAATGTCTTTTTTTCAGAAGTGTCTGTTCATATCCTTCACCCAATTTTTCATGGGGTTGTTTGATTTTTTCTTGTAAATTTGTTTAAGTTCTTTGTAGATTCTGGATATTAGCCCTTTGTCAGATGGGTAAATTGCACAAATTTTCTCCCATTCTGTTGGTTGTCTGTTCACTCTGATGATAGTTTCTTTTGCTGTGCAGAAGCTCTTTAGTTTAATTAGATCCCATTTGTCAGTTTTGGCTTTTGTTGCCATTGCTTTTGGTGTTTTAGTCATGAAGTCCTTGTCCATGCCTATATCCTGAATGGTCTTGCCTAGGTTTTCTTCTAGGGTTTTTATGGTTTTAGGTCTAACATTGAAGTCTTTAATCCATTTGAATTAATTTTTGTATAAGGTGTAAGGAAGACATCCAGTTTCAGCTTTCTACATGTGACTAGCCAGTTTTCCAGGCACTATTTATTAAATAGGGAATCCTTTCCCCATTTCTTGTTTTTGTTGTCAAAGATCAGATGGTTGTCGATGTGTGGTATTATTTCTGAGGGCTCTGTTCTGTTCCATTGGTCTATATCTCTGTTTTGGTACCAGTACCATGCTGTTTTGGTTACTGTAGCCTTGTAGTATAGCTTGAAGCCAGGTAACATGATGCCTCCAGCTTTGTTCTTTTGGCTTAGGATTGTCTTGGCAACGCAGGCTCTTTTTTCATTCCTTATGAATTTAAAGTAGTTTTTTTCCAATTCTGTGAAGAAAGTCGTTGGTAGCTTGGTAGCAATGGCAAGGAATCTATAAATTACCTTGGGCAGTATGACCATTTTCACAATATTGATCCTTCCTATCCATGAGCATGGAGTGTTCTTCCATTTGTCTGTGTCCTCTTTTATTCCATTGAGCAGTGGTTTGTAGTTCTCCTTGAAGAGGTACTTCCATCCCTTGTAAGTTGGATTCCTAGGTATTTTATTCTCTTTGAGGCAATTATGAATGGGAGTTCACTCATGAATTTGATCTCTGTTGTCTGTTCTTGGTGTGTAGGAATGCTTGTGATTTTTCCACATTGATTCTGTATCCTGAGACTTTGCTGAGGTTGCTTATCAGCTTAAGGGGATTTTCAGCTGAGACGATAGGGTTTTCTAATTATAGAATCATGTCATCTGCAGACAGGGAAAATTTGACTTCCTCTTTTCCTAATTGAATACCCTTCATTTCTTTCTCCTGCCTGATTGCCCTGACCAGAACTTCCAACACTATGTTGATGAGAGAGGGCATCCCTGTCTTGTGCCAGTTTTCAAAGGGAATGCTTCCAGTTTTTGCCCATTCAGTATGATATTGGCTGTGGGTTTGTCATAAATAGCTCTCACTATTTTGAGATATGTCCCATCAATACCTAGTTTATTGAGAGTTTTGACCATGAAGGGCTGTTGAATTTTGTCAAAGGCCTTTTCTGCATCTATTGAGATAATTGTGTGGTTCTTGTCTTTGGTTCTGTTTATGTGATGGATTACATTTATTGATTTGCATATGTTGAATGAGCCTTGCATCCCACGAATGAAGCCAGCTTGATCGTGGTGTATAAGCTTTTTGATATACTGCTGGATTCAATTTGCCAGTATTTTATTGAAGATTTTCACAACGATGTTCATCAGGGACATTGGTCTAAAATTCTTTTTTTGTTATGTCTCTGCCAGACTTTGGTATCAGGATGATTCTGGCCACATGAAATGAGTTAGGGAGGATTCCCTCTTTTTCTGTTGATTGGAATAGTTTCAGAAGGAATGGTACCAGCTCCTCTTTGTACCTCTGGTAGAATTCGGCTGTGAATCTGTCTGGTCCTGGACTTTTTTTGGTTGGTAAGCTATTAATTATTGTCTCAATTTCAGAGCCTGTTATTGATCTATTCAGGGATTCAACTTCTTCCTGGTTTAGCCTTGGGATGGTGTATGTGTCCAGGAATTTATCCATTTCTTCTAGATTTTCTAGTTTATTTGTGTAGAGATGTTTATAGTATTCTCTGATGGTAGTTTGTATTTCTGTGGATCGGTGGTGATATGCCTTTTATCATTCTTTATGTGTCCATTTGTATATACTGTCTTTTCTTCTTTATTAGTCTTGCTAGCAGTCTATCAATTTTGTTGATCTTTTCAAACATCAGCTCCTGGAATCATGGATTTTTTAACGGATTTTTTGTGTCTCTATGTCTTTCAGTTTTGCTCTGATCTTAGTTATTTCTTGTCTTCTGCTAGCTTTTGAATTTGTTTGCTTTTGCTTCTCTAGTTTTTTAAATTGTGATGTTAGGGTGCCAATTTCAGATCTTTCCTGCTTTCTTTTGTTGACATTTAGGGCTATAAATTTCCCTCTACACACTGCTTTAAATGTGTCCCAGAGATTCTGATATGTTGTGTCTTTGTTCTCATTTTCTTTGTTTCAAAGATCATTTTTATTTCTGCCTTCATTTCGTTATTTACCCAGTAGTCATTCACGAGCAGGTTGTTCAATTTCCATATAGTTGTGCAGTTTTGAGTGTTTAGAACTCATGATTGAGTTCTAATTTGATTTCACTTGTGGTCTGAGAGACGGTTTGTTGTGATTTCTGATCTTTTACATTTGCTGAGGAGTGCTTTGCTTCCAACTATGTGGTCAATTTTAGAATAAGTGCGATGTGGTGCTGAGAAGAATGTATATTCTGTTGACTTGGGGTGGAAAGTTCTGTGGATGTCTATTAGATGTCTGCTTGGTGCAGAGCTGAGTACAAGTCCTGGATATCCTTGTTAACCTTCTGTCTTGTTGACCTGTCTAATGTTGACTGTGGGATGTTAAAGTCTGCCATTATTGTGTGGGAGTTCAAGTCTCTTTGTAGGTCTCTGAGGACTTGCTTTATGAACTGGGTGCTCCTGTATTGGGTGCATTATATATTTAGGATAGTTAGCTCTTCTTGTTGAATTGATCCCTTTACCATTATGTAATGGCCTTCTTTGTCTCTTTTGATCTTTGTTGGTTTAAAGTCAGTTTTATCAGAGACTCGGATTGCAACTCTTGCTTTTTTTGCTTTGTTTTGTTTTCCATTTCCTTGGTAGATCTTCCTCCATCCCTTTATTTTGAACCTATGTGTGTCACTGCATGTGAGATGGGTCTCCTGAATACAGCACACTGATGGGTCTTGACTCTATCCAATTTACCAGCCTGTGTCTTTTAATTGGGGCATCTAGCCCATTTAAATTTAAGGTTAATATTGTTTTGTGTGAATTTGATCCTGTCATTATGATGTTAGCTGGTTACTTTGCTCGTTAGTTGATGCGATTTCTTCCTAGCATTGATTCTTTTCTTTAAGAATGTTGAATATTGGCCCCCACTGTCTTCTGGCTTGTAGAGTTTCTGCCAAGAGATCCGCTATTAGTCTGATGTATTTCCCTTTGTGGGTAACCTGACCTTTCTCTCTGGCTGCCCTTAACATTTTTTCCTTCATTTCAACTTGGTGAATCTGACTATTATGTGTCTTGGGGTTGCTCTTCTCAAGGAGTATTTTTGTGGTGTTCTCTGTATTTCCTGAATTTGAATGTTGGCCTGCCTTTCTAGGTTGGGGAAGTTCTCCTGGATAATATCCTGAAGAGTTTTTTCTAACTTGGTTCCATTCTCCGCCTCATTTTCAAGTACACCAATCAAACATAGATTTGGTCTTTTCACATGGTCTCATATTTCTTGGAGGCTTTGTTCATTTCTTTTTACTCTTTTTTCTCCAAACTTCTCTTCTCACTTCATTTCATTCATTTGAACTTCAATCACTGATACCCTTTCTTCCACTTGATCGATTTGGCTACTGAAGCTTGTGCATGCATCACATAGTTCTTGTGCCATGATCTTCAGCTCCATCAGGTCATTTAAGGTCTTCCCTATGCTGTTTATTCTAGTTGGCCATTCGTCTAATCTTTTTTCAAGGATTTTAGCTTCCTTGAAATGGGTTCAAACATCCTCCTTTAGCTTGAAGATGTTTTTTCTTATTACCGACCTTCTGAAGCCTACCTCTGTGAACTTATGAGTCATTCTCCATCCAACTTTGTTCTGTTGCTGGCAAGGAGCTGAGATCCTTTGGAGGAGAAGAGACGCTCTGGGTTTTAGAATTTTCAGCTTTTCTACTCTGGCTTCTCTCCATCTTTGTGATTTTATCTACCTTTTGTCTTTGATGCTGGTGACCTTCAGATGGGTTTTTGGTGTGGATTTCCTTTTTGCTTATGTTGATGCTACTCCTTTCTGTTTGTTAATTTTCCTTCTAACATTCGGGCCCTGCAGCTGCAGGTCTGTTGGCATTTTCTGGAGGTCCACTCCAGACCCTGTTTGCCTGGAGGCTGCAGAACAGCAAATATTGCTGCCTTATCCTTCTTCTGGAAACTTTGTCTCAGAGGGGCACCTGGCTGTATGAGGTGTCAGTCGGCCCTTACTGGGAGGTATCTCCCAATTAGGCTACTCAGGGGTCAGGGACCCACCTGAGGAGGCAGCCTGTCCATTCTCAGAGCTCAAACTCTGTGCTGGGAGAACCACTGCTCTTTTCAGAGCTGTCAGACAGGGATGTTTAAGTCTGCAGAAGTTTCTGCTGCCTTTTGTTCAGCTATGCCCTGCCCCGAGAGGTGGAGTCCACAGAGGCAGCCAGGCCTCTTTGAGCTGGTGTGGGCTCCACCCAGTTCCAGCTTCCTGGCTGCTTTGTTTACCTAGTCAAGCCTCAGCAATGGCAGACATCCCTCCCCCAGCCTCACTGCAGCCTTGCAGTTGGATCTTGGGCTGCTGTCCTAGCAGTGAGCAAGGCTCCATGGGCGTTGGACCCCCTGAGCCAAGTGCAGGATGTAATCTCCTGGTTTGCCCCATGCTAAGACTGTTGGAAAAGCTCAGTGTTAGGGTGGGAGTGTCCCAATTTTCCAGGTACCCTCTGTCAAGGCTTCCCTTGGCTAGGAAAGGGAAATCCCCCAACCCCTTGTGCATCCCTGGTACCGCGATGCCCCACCCTGCTTCGGCTGGCCCTCCATGCCCTGCACCCACTGTCCACCAAGTCTCAGTTAGATGAACCAGGTACCTCAGTTGGAAATGCAAAAATCACCCCTCCTCTGCATCAATCACACTGGAGCTGTAGACCAGAGCTGTTCCTATGTGGCCAACTTGGAACGATCCCTCTAATTTGAGCATCTTTATCCATGTGTTCTAAGACAAACTGCTTCCAATATTGAGGGTCTTTAAATCTTGATTACCAAAGAATAATTGGTTTTACCCAGATGATTTTTTTTTTTAATTAAACAAGCTGATTTTTACTGTGACATGTGAAAATGAAGGGAGAAAAAATATCATTTGGTCTCTCATTGCTTTACCAGTTCAAGAACTTCCTATTATGTAATGCTCACACTGGTCTCCACTTTCCCTAGTGTGGCTAAAAGAGGAATTTTTAAAAATTGTTTTAAGGTTAAAGTGGTTTTCATTTAAAAATTCTAAGTTGGCTCTTCTTTGGAAGATCTAGATTTCTTCTTTTTTATTTAAATTATTTTTTTGTTTGTTTTGCTGTTGTTAAACAGAACTCTAGATCTTTCAAAGATGAATAGAGTTTTATGTAGAGAATACAATACTTATAAAATTATGTAATGGTCTAGACGGGTAATATTCAAGAAAGGCCATGACTGCAACTGTGGTTCACAATTTCAGGATGTTGTTGCTGCTACTGCCACTGTCAGAAGAAAAATCACACTGAAATTTAAATAGAACTGGAAGATTTTTCAAGACTACTATTCAAGACTTTGCACATAAGGGAGAGGCATTGAACCCAACTTCCCTGAAACAAAAGGCAGGAGGATAAATGCTGGGATTAGCTCATGGCAAAGTACTGTAGGATATTTAAGTTAGTCAGTGTGATTAGGCCATCTGTGTTTGCTAATTGTTCTTCTTCAAAGTTAGGTTCCTACCCTCCCACAGAGACTGAGAGATGGGGCACTATCTGTCTTGATGATTATATTTCAAAGGAATGGCTCCCAGGTCCTTGAGAAAGACATTCCTGGATTGTACAAAATTTACATTTCAAAGGGTCAGAGAAAGAATCTGCAATTACACATTTTCTAAAATAAGTGCTCTAAGAAAAGTGACGTTAGGAGCTTAGATCAGGAAGAAACTTATGTAAGTAGAGGAGGAATCTTAAAGTTGTCTTGGTCCCTGCCCAGAGTAGCAAACTTCAGGAAGCTATTGCTTATCTGATAGTCAAAGTTGATCTGCAATATTGAAGTTGAACTGCATTTCTCAGATAATTCACTGAGAAATGCCTGGAGAAGCTGCAAAACCTGTTCTTTGAGGAAGCCAAAGAGACCCCTCACCACTGCACAAAAGGGTAACTTTCCCTTAAGTACCCTTAGCTGTATTTCATAGGTTTTTTATTTATAGTATCCTCATTATTGTTAAGTTCCAAACATTTTTCCATTACATTATGAGTTTTTCTTTGTGACATTATTTATTTTCAAACAAATAATTGTCTAGTTAACATTCTGCAATTAATTTTTAGCAAACTTTTATTCCTGTCATAAATACTTTCATTTTTTATGTAAATCCTTTGACATTTGCTTGGTCAAAGTTTATGTTCAAATACTTGGTAAATTTTGGTAAATTCCTTATACATACATAAAAACAGTGTTTATTCTGCTATTTTGGGAGTACAGTGTTCTGCATATAAACATTTAAAACAAATGTTACTCCTTTATTCCTATTATGCAAATTATCTTTACTCTTACTGAAATTTTGTGTCCTTTTTCTATCAGTTACTGGGGGAGAGTTACATTAATATCTTTTACTCCAATGATAGATTTTTCTATTTTTTTCCAGCAATTCTATCAAGATATATAATGTATCCTGTATATCGCAGGGGGCAAGGCCGTTGGCTCCCTAAAGGTTCAATGAAATATCACTGACATTAGGTAGATTGATTCATAGAAGAAAAAGCATGTAAATGTATTTCACATGTATACACGAAGCTTTCAGAATGATGATCCAACTCCTCAGTAAAGTACAGAAGCTTACATACCATCTTGAGGTTACAGAAATAATGCAGGCTCAGAGCATAGCCAAAATGGGGTTATGTTCATAAATCAGGTTCTAGTGGCAAGACAGTTTAAGAGAGGAAGAAGAGAAGAGGCTTGATTAGCAAAGGGGTGGTGTTATGTAGATGAAGCCTCATAGATAGCAACCCTCAGAGATGGTAAATATTTCTTTTCGGACTTTCAAAGGTGTCACACTCAGGTAAACTTTTCTAGATCCAGGAAAGGCCTAGCTAGGGAATTCCTGGCTACATTAATGGAGATTCTCTACAAATGAATCTGGCCCTGTGTTAGCCATTTCAAAATAATGTCAAAGAAATATATTTTGGTATAAAATATTTTTATTTCTTTCAATATATTTTGAAATTATGTTATACATTATAAATTATTATTTTAGTGGGATATTTTATTATATTATTTTTCTAAGAATATTTTATACCTAGAAGCCTATTTTGTTTTAGTTTAATATAGTACCATCTTAAAAACAAAACAAAACGCAACACCTTAGACAAACTGAATTAAACAGAGTTTAACTGGGCAAAGAACAACTCATGAATTGAGTGTGGAGCCAGAATGTAACTGAAAAGCAGGTTAGTCGCTTGCCACATGTAGAGTTCCATTAAAAAGAGGGAAGACTGATACAAGAAACGTGAATTTATTAACGAAGCCAGCTTGAAGAAGGGGCAAGAGGGTCTTGCTTTAAATGTGCTGCTTCGCCTTTGGAGCAAAAAGCAGGCATTTTATAATGTAGGGGAGGAAATGAGCAAGAGCCGGGATTCTCTGCTAGCTCCTGCTACCAGACAAGAGAGTTGAGTTGGTGTCTTCCTGGGCAGAAGGTGGAAAAGTGGACAGGTGGGTATGCTTTCAGTAGGTCCTCCTGAGGCAGCCCCTGGAGGTGGGAGTTCCCTGGCAACGTTCTTTGATATGCAAATCAACTGTCAACTCTGAGGAAGAGATCCCTCTGGGAACACATAGAGGAACTTGCCCTATAGGGAATGCCTGGTGAGGGGAAGTGAGAGGTTATGTTGCATTTCAAAAAGGACGAAGTGGGAATTAGAGTGAAAAGAGAAAGGAGAAAAGAAGAGAAGAAGAAGAACAAAAATCTTAGAAAAATGGAGGAACTCAGTTACTAGGGTAGGTTCAGAAAAATTCCAGCACAGCCACATGGTAGAAGATTTATAGACAGAAAAAGGAAAGTGACACACAGAAAATGGAAATAAGGTACAGAAACAGCTAGATAGATACACTTGGTATTTGCCTTATTTGAGCGTGGTTTAAACAGGCTACCTTTGATTGGTGAAAACTTGGTGATCCTCATAAAAGTAGGCTACCTCCTGTTTACACACTCAGGTTTCAGTTTACTTTGTAACAAGAAACCTCTAGGCTCAGCTTAAAATATGTAAGGAGGTAACTTTAGGCTAAACTTAGCACCCCAGTCCTTTTTTGGTTAGAATTTGGTTTAGAATGGTGCAATTTGATCTAATGCTTTGAATTCAAACTTTGTTTACACTTAGGTTTTATTTGTGCCTTTTATAACTAGTTGAATTTTTAAGGTAGTTCATTAAATTTGTTCTCTACTGAAGCATTTAGTACATCCAATTAATTATAATTATTAACACGTTATTTTGTTTAGTTGGCATCTTATTTTATATATCTGTCTTCTTGTTTTTTATATATTTTTCTTTCTTGCACTCATTTTGATAAATTATACATTTAATTATTCATTTATTCCTACTACTCTTTTGCGTTACATTCTCTCTCACAATTTCTTTAGTAAATAGCTAAATAATTACAGCAAGTATGCTGATCTAATTACAGTACAATATAAATGATTATCCTCTTTATGAACAATATAAAACAGTATCTGAATTTATAACTTTTCTAACATATTTTCTTGTTGTATGTTTTCATGTTAGGTTGTTTAATTTTAGGTTCCTCAATAAGTGATTATTAACATTTTATATAGGTGATGTTCATTTAGTTTTACCTATACATTTAGCACTCGTTCTGTTCTTTCTCTCCAGTGTACTTTATATCTTATTTTTCTGAAACCATTTTCTTCTACATGAAGCTGTTTTTAGATCTTCTCTTTGTCTCTTCCATGCTATATCTTCTTTGTGCTGGTGGTTCTTAAAGTGTCATCTCCAGACCAGCAGTACAAGCACTACCTTGTTAGAGATGCAGTCATTATTTTTAGTTTGATTTATATTCCTTTTCTATTTTTCTTTCTGGAACTGGTTGAGCTTCATGAATCTGTGGTTTCTTTTTTTTTTTTTTTTCATGAATTTTCCAGATATTATGTCTTCAATTATTTTTGTTCCCTCTTCTCTTTCTCTCTCTCCTTCCCTTCTGGAACTCTAGATAAAATTTATGTTATATCTTCTCCGTCCATACTCTATGTATCTTAATCAATTATTCATATTTTCTTGTCTTATTCTTCTCTCTGGTTGTATTCTCTGTAATTTCTTCTGTGTAATTTCCCTCCAATTATGTTTTCAGTATGTTTGCCTTATGTTGTATATAATAGATCAATTAGGTCAATTGGTAGACTCTTCATATCAAATAATGTATTTTCCATTTATTATTGCATGTTTCTCCAGGTATTTTTCAAATTATGCTTGTCACTATTTGCAGTTTTTGCTTCCCTGTGAATATTGTCAAGCATATTTATTTTTTAAGCACTTCATATTTTATTTGTAATCTGTGTCTGCTAATTTCATTACCTAAAATAAATTTAAATCTATTTTCTTTATTGTTTCTCTTGGTTCTAGATCATAGTACCTTATTTCCATATATATGGAAATATATATATATATGCATTCTTTTCATGCACCGCTAATTTTTCTGGGAATTTTATTCATTAAAATCTGTACTGCATAAAAGTATTTTCTGAGAAAAGATTGTTTTTATTTCTTCTAATTTAGTTTGGTGAGATACTATACTGGGACTATGTTAAGCTGAATTTCTACCAGAGGTACCAAGCCACCAAAAACTATAAAATCAGCTTACATAGTTAAAGCAAATTTCCCTATATGTTCAGTGCTAAATTATATATATATATAAAAATATACAAAATTTAAATATATAAATATATATAATTTAAATATACATATATATATGTTTTCTCATAGTCTGCAGATGATCACTTATCTCATTGTATCCTTGTACTGATGTCTTTACAGGACAGAATATCTTATTAGATTTTCTGTTTTCAATGAGCTCTCGAATTTATATTTTTACCCCATGCTCAATGAGGTCTCAAGTCTGGAGTTCACTGAGTTCAGCAAATATTCTCACTGTGCAAGTTATATGTCATTTTCCTCTTATGTATGCAAATTTAAACCTTTGCTTAAACCTCTCTTGATCATTCTTAACTTTCTTTCAAGATCATTATGATTTTAATTTTATAAAATATATTATAAGTAGTATTCACTTTCTAAAAAGGAGTATCAATCCTAGTTATCAATGCACTACCTTACTGGAAACAATATATTCTTTTAAAAATATAAATAACTAAATGTTGGCCATTAAATATATTAGAAAAACATTAAAATATTTATCTTTCCTTCTTGATAATTTTGAGTGTTTCACCCTATATATTATTTTATTTTTATATATTTTTATGTCTGCTATATATTAGCTTCTGCTATATATATTAGGGGATACAGTGATGGACAACCACTCATCACTTGTAAATACTAGAAAAAATTCACAAATAAAACAAGTAGGGAAAATTCACAAATATATCAGCCTTATGACTGCTTCAATTACATGTTAAGTGCTATACATGCTTATGGAAGGGGAAACAAGTCTGGTGAAGGCTATGGAAGAGCAATTTACACAAATGTGAGAAACGGTATAGTTCTTGCTTGAAGCTGAAAAATAAGTATGTCTCAATCCCAAAATAAGTGTATGTCAAGCCTAAAGAAAAGGTATAATTCAAATTGAGAAAAAAAATACATAGACAGTGGCCAAAAAAGAAATCATGTTGTGTAGAGCATATTTACCAAATGCAAAGAAAAGAGTAGTTTTCACTTCGCTCCTGGACTATTTTAAAGATAATAACATATACATATTATTTAATAGTACATGGTTTGTTAATGTCACAATTACCAAAGCTATTCTGTACTTTTGATTTGCTGATAAATATATGTCACATGATTTACAGGCTGTGATTTGGAAAATAATGAGGTACTAGCCAATAATTTGAGAATGCTGGGAATAAGATTAGCTTTGCAAGAAGACCGAATCAAGTTAAGATAGACTGGGTAAACTTTTATTTCTGGATCAAAGATTGGAACATTGGCCACAACAAACTGAAGCTTCAGTGAAAATACAGGTGATATTCTACTCTTTCATGTAATATAAATTTGTTCAAAATATATATCTAAAACTGTTTAATAGACTGATTTTAAGGAGTCTTTTATTCCAGAAAAACTGGAAAATAAATTAGAAACTTCTAATTAGGTTTCTTAAACATAACTAGGTTTTACCCAAAGCCATCATGTCTCAAAAAAATTAAAATTATAACAGCTGCTGTTAAATCATATGCTCTGATTCAAGGACTATAACCTTTTCATTTACTGAAAAAAAGTCATGTATCCCTCTACTTCGTGTACCTTTCTTCTTGTCAACTTTCCAAAGCCTGCAGACACATTTTGAGAAGCTTGCTCTTTGGTTTCTTCTTGCTTCTCTTAGATTCACTTCACTGCTTTCAGATATGAAGCATAAATGTTGTGACTACAACCAGAACATAGACTGTCCATGGTTGGAGTAAAATTTGTAGCCTGTATTATAAAGATACTGGAAAGTAGGAAAAGGGCAGCAAGAGGATGAGACATCTCAAAAAATTACTTTGAAATCTGAAAAAGTTATTTTACTCCTTCTCACATCTTCATAATCTAACACTATAATCTATTAAAGGTTTTATGTAAAACATTTTCATTTCATTTTGTAATCTAGCTCAAGTTTCATAACTTGTTTTATAATATTTTTGAAAATTACTTTAGATTGCATGCTTAATTATAGAATAAAATATGCAATTTGTTAAAATGCAAATTAAACTATCATAGATAGAAAGTAAAATTGACTTTCCATTGAAATCTAAGAGGCTGTCATCAGAGAAAAACAATTTGATTTATATTTGCACATATTTACTATTTTCTGTCAATATTATATTTTTAACATGATGATGATTATTTTATAGAAAACATTTCTAATGTTTTAAAACTGATTTGTATTTTGCCTTTCCATTAACAATGGATGTGGACATTTTTTAGTATTGATATCTGTGTATTATTATTTCACTATTCATAGAATATATATTAGACTATATTATGGGCCACAAAACAAGTCTCAAAAATTTTTTAAAAATCAAACTCATATCAAGTATCTTCTCAGATCACAGCAGATTAAAACTAGAAGTCAATATCAAGAAAAAATTTAGAAACTATACAAACACATGGAAACTGACCAAAAAGTTCTTGAACAATCGTTGGGTCAATGAAGCAATTAAAAAGAGAATTTAAAAATGTTTTGAAACAAATAGACACACAACATACTGAAACCTGTGGAATATACCAAAAGCAGTGCTAAGAGGGAAGTTTACGGCATCAAATGCCTACATAAAAAAAGTAAAAAGATCACACATTAACAACCTAACATAGCACCTCAAGGAAATAGATGAACAGAAATTCAACATTTTCACTCCTAGCCACTCATACACATAGAACTTCAGTGACATATTGCCTCATTTTTTTCATAAACCACTATTTAATTACTCACTCCTTCCAGTTTTACTTGATAATAGTATGTTAAGCTTTTCCGTAGCTATATCCTCCTCAAATTAATTTACATTACAGTTTTTCCTACACTGTTTTTGCATCAATCCAAGTCTACTACTTTTTCTACAGGCAAGTATAGAAAAGGCAAAGAAACTATACATTCTTTATAGAAAAGTATAGCAAATGTAATAAAATTTCTTAGAGATGTATTAAACAATATTCTGAGATAAAATATGCAGCAATATAAGATTTTATTTTTGAAAAATTAGTATGAACTGACAAAGATTTTGAGCTTGGAGAAACTTTAGTCAGGCTTCTGAAAGTTCTTCAAGAACCATGTAAATACTTCCATGTAAAATCCAATTTTAGCAAATAGCCCAGTTAAGTCACTATGGCAAGCACTCCCAGCCTCATTACCTGATCAGTGTCAATATCTGATCAAGTTCCTCATCCTGCGCCATCCTCCAGGCCTTCACCATCTGATCACCTTGGCCTGTCTTCAGCAAGAATCTGGTTAGTTCAGAGTGACCAGAATTTCCTCAACCCTAATGTTTCCTCTTTGGAAATCCACTGATCACCCTGGTCCTTGGCTATAGATTACCACTAGCTCATGTTTTATTCAAACTCTGCTCCACTCTAAAAAATCTCATTGCTTTGGTCCCTATATCTAACACAATGGTATTGAATGAAGTATTTCCTACAGTGGCTTAAGAAGTGTCACCAAATAATTTTTTTCTTTAAGAGAATATATGACTACTGGATAGACAGATTAATAGATAGATTTCCAAAATAATGAATGACCCCAATCCGGCAGCATTTTTGACACCTATTAGAGAATAGCTATTTCCATGTCTCAGAGCTAGAAAAAAATCCAGATGTGTTCAGAAATGCTGAATGCTTTTGAGGTTATTAGGGTTTGTTTGAAGAGGCAAGGTGAAAAATTAAAAGCTATACCACTATCACAACCATTACTACTACAAAAGAAAATATACAGTGCAAAAAAGCTATGTGTTTTATAAAAGTTACAGCTGGATGAATTTATTTCAAATGATATAAGAATTCTAGGAGTGATGATATTTGGGTGGCTGTTTTGTTTCTTATGTGAATAATATGTATGTTTTATACATCTGGGGTTTCAGGCATAAATAAAGAGCATGCCAAATCATTGAGGACAAAAGGATTTAGACAAAGAGGGCAATCATTGTCAAGTAATCAGAAAAGAACAGCTTACTACTCACACAATCCAACATACTTTTAAATATCAACCATGTGTGAAGCCACTAAATATATGAAAACATATTCCTAATAATATTATAAAAGAGTCAATGAATCACAGTGATAAGATGATGGGTGATGTAATGTTGGATAAGCAATTTTTAAAGCTATTATTATTTTAGCTGTAGCTAAGAATTTTGGAAAATAAAGAAACATAAAAAATAACAACCTGAAGCCAAGTGAAAAATATACAATTATAAAGAAACTTTAAACTGTCATCATGGATGTTACAGCCATAGAGTATCAAACACCTGGATTAGTTATTAAACTATAATTTGTTGAGGTATGGAAATCACCCTGAGCCACTGTGAGGTTGAGCTTCCTTTTTATATTCATTAATTAAACACAGAGTTTAGTCCAAATAAGTCACACATTCTGTTTATCTTTTCAACTTATTGAGTTGAATACATACCTCATTTATATATTTCAAGTTTTGTATATGAAAATATATGGATATTATCAATAATGAAATTGTAAAAAGCTAGTAAAATTTATTAGTAAATCTTTAGATTTATTTCCTAAGAAAGAAAAGTTAATGGTAGTGAAAGGTGAAAAAAGTAAATATATTCAAATATAAAATTTATTTTATGACTTAAATTTATAATTTATTTTATTCTTTGATGTAGTATGATGTCTATTTTTCATATTTTTAAATCTAGTATTTTATATATTTTTAATTTTCACATTTTCCCTTGGAATCTTTCTCTGGAAATGGAAGAGAAGATACTTGTTAATTTGTACTGTTTATTAATTACTTTTTAATGCTCCTTTATACTTGCCCATTTTAATTGTTTAGGAATATTGAATGTTTTTATTGTTGTTTCCTGGAATATTTTCCTTCCAAAATGTATTATTCACCTGGTTTTTGTTTATTTTCTGCTTATTAATCAAAATATTTTTATTTAAATCTCCATTTGGATAGGGGAAGTTTCTCCCCAAAATAATATAGGTAGTCCTTCTTGAGTCTCCAATAAATTTATTTGAACATTTTAACCATAACTTTAGGTTTTTACTGGAGGACTAAATAGTAAAGATTTGTAAGTAAAGTTTAACCTTTCAGAATTGTTCTTGCCCTATCACCACATCTATTTTTATAAGTTAGATTTTTCCCTCTTGTCTTTCTCTCAAAATTATCTATAGAAAATGAAGCAAGCATGGTTTTGTTTCTGATGAAATAAGTAGCCCTCAAAAGGGAGCTTCCTATTTATCCATAGACTCTTCCATCCGAGTACTGTTGTTACCCTTTTAGTCTCCTTTGCTCTCTTTATCTGTTTCTCTTATTTGGGCCCAGCTCATAGATCTTAAAAAAATGGGTGAAGAATATGAACAGACACTTCTCAAAAGAAGACATTTATGCAGCCAACAGACACATGAAAAAATGCTCATCACTCGCCATCAGAGAAATGCAAATCAAAACCACAATGAGATACCATCTCACACCAGTTAGAATGGCGATCATTAAAAAGTCAGGAAACAACAGGTGCTGGAGAGGTTGTGGAGAAATAAGAACACTTTTACACTGTTGGTGGGATTGTAAACGAGTTCAACCATGTGGAAGACAGTGTGGCAATTCCTCAAGGACCTAGAACTAGAAATACCATTTGACTCAGACATCCCATTACTGGGTATATGCCCAAAAGATTATAAATCATGCTGTTGTAAAGACACATTCACATGTATGTTTATTGCAGCACTATTCACAATAGCAAAGACTTGGAACCAACCCAAATGTCCATCAATGACAGACTGGATTAAGAAAATGTGGCACATATACACCATGGAGTACTATGCAGCCATAAAAAAGGATGAATTCGTGTCCTTTGTAGGGACATGGATGCAGCTGGAAACCATCATTCTCAGCAAACTATTGCAAGAACAGAAAACCAAACACCGCATGTTCTCACTCATAGGTGGGAATTGAACAATGAGAACACTTGGACACAGGAAGGGAAACATCACACACTGGGGCCTGTCATAGGGTAAGGAGAGAGGGGAGGGATAGCATTAGGAGATATACCTAATGTAAATGAGGAGTTAATGGGTGCAGCACATCAACATGGCACATGTATACATATATGTAACAAACCTGCACGTCGTGCACATGTACCCTAGAACTTAAAGTATAATAAAAAAATTAAAAAAAAAAAAAAAAAACCCAGCAGCTACAACAACTGGAGAAATGTTGTTTAAGGGAGATTCTGGTCAAAAAATATAATGTGCTTTTAATATCTAATTGTATGAATATGTGGGTTTTACATGACATCTAGTAGTTCAGGATTCAAAACGTAAAAACACAAGGCCATGTTTCTCTCTATATATATATGATTCTTTTTTTAACCTTACTATACCAATTATTTAGATCTTCTTTTGATTTTCCAGGTTGTGAGTTCATTCTCACCAATAAAAATTCTAATGATAATTTTATCCCTAAATATTACAGTACAGAAAGCATTTATAGAACAGAAGCCAACAATAAGAAAATGGTATACTTGGTAATTGTCGTTTATTTTAATTCACCAATAAAATATTGATTCCATGTTGTAAACATTGTCTGAGGTGTTGAAGACTTTTTATAGGTAATTTTTTACCATCGTGTTATGCATATCAGTATGTTGGTTTTCTTTCATCTACATTATTTCTTTTTTTTTTTAATTAAAAATTTATTTTCTCATGTTTCTTGAGGCTAGTACAATCTCAAAGTATCAGAAGTTTTGGTTTCTTCTTTAATATATGAATTTTGGAAAACATCATTTTGTCCATAATAACATCAAAATTATCAGAGAAGTTGGGTACCTTTTATGTAAACCAAATATATTGCAGCTTTATTATTTAAAGTGGAAACTTCAGAATGAATTAAGTGCCTAGAAATATATAAGAGTTATAGAAAATATGTAATATCCATATAAATTTAAAATTGTAATTAAAATAAGATTCAGAAACCATTTTACTGACATGTAATACAATATATTGTTAAGTGAAAATAGCCATTTACAAAAATATATATTCAATGTTTCCAGATTTGTGTCATCTAAACAAGTAAATATGTCAACAAAATCTATCATTTATAATTATTATTTCTAGTTGAGATATTTATGAACAGTTTTTCTCTTTATCCTTTTGTCATTTGAAAACATTGTACCATTTAAAATTAAAAAATGCCTTAAAATATGCCTTCACTTTCTTTCTTTTTTTTTTTTAATTAATTTATTATTATTATACTTTAAGTTGTAGGGTACATGTGCATAACGTGCAGGTTTGTTACATATGTATACTTGTGCCATGTTGCTGTGCTGCACCCATCAACTCGTCATTTACATCAGGTATAACTCCCAATGCAATCCCTCCCCCCTCCCCGCCATGATAGGCTGCGGTGTGTGATGTTCCCCTTCCTGAGTCCAAGTGATCTCATTGTTCAGTTCCCACCTATGAGTGAGAACATGAGGTGTTTGGTTTTCTGTTCTTGTGATAGTTTGCTAAGAATGATGGTTTCCAGCTGCATCCATGGCCCTACAAAGGACACAAACTCATCCTTTTTGATGGCTGCATAGTATTCCATGGTGTATATGTGCCACATTTTCTTAATCCAATCTGTCACTGATGGACATTTGGGTTGATTCCAAGTCTTTGCTATTGTGAATAGTGCTGCAATAAACATACGTGTGCATGTGTCTTTATAGCAGCATGATTTATAATCCTTTGGGTATATACCCAGTAATGGGATGGCTGGGAAAATTGGCTAGCCATAAGTAGAAAGCTGAAACTGGATCCTTTCCTTACTCCTTATACGAAAATTAATTCAAGATGGATTAGAGACTTAAATATTAGACCTAATACCATAAAATCCTAGAGGAAAACCTAGGTAGTACCATTCAGGACATAGGCATGGGCAAAGACTTCATGTCTAAAACACCAAAAGCAATGGCAGCAAAAGCCAAAATTGACAAATGGGATCTCATTAAACTAAAGAGCTTCTGCACAGCAAAAGAAACTACCATCAGAGTGAACAGGCAACCTACAGAATGGGAGAAAATTTTTGCAATCTACTCATGTGACAAAGGGCTAATATCCAGAACCTACAAAGAACTCAAACAAATTTACAAGAAAAAAACAAACAACCCCATCAAAAAGTGGGCAAAGGATATGAGCAGACATTTCTCAAAAGAAGACATTCATACAGCCAACAGACACATGAAAAAATGCTCATCATCACTGGCCATCAGAGAAATGCAAATCAAAACCACAATGAGATACCATCTCACACCAGTTAGAATGGCGATCATTCAAAAGTCAGGAAACAACAGGTGCTGGAGAGGATGTGGAGAAATAGGAACACTTTTACACTGTTGGTGGGATTGTAAACTAGTTCAACCATTATGGAAAACAGTATGGCGATTCCTCAAGGATCTTTCATCTACATTATTTCTCCTTGGTTTGTTTAACCTCTCAGAGACTGGATGTTTCTGGATAGACAATTTAAACTGATATTTTGGCCAACAAATCTGATAATCCCACTTCGAATCACAGCAATGAGAATGAGGGTCATTCACCTGCCATATGCATTTTCTAGATTGTATCACTAACTTTCTCCAGGGTCTAAGATTGCTGCACCTTAATGTTACTTTCTCCTGGTTCCATAACTCCCTGCTGCATTCCATGACTGTGCAGCTATTATCACATGCATGACATTGATACTGCTATAGATTAGTAAGAAAAGACATTTATTTAGTTTCACTCAATAATTTTAAAATTATTTCCACCATTCCCAGGGAGAAACAAACACCCTGTCACCTTTCATATACTCTTTTTCCTTTCTTATTTTCCTCTTGTTTGTTTTTCTTCTTTTCTTCTTTCAGTTTCTTAGGTTGTCCTCCCTTAAAGTTTTTTTTTCTGGTAACCTTTTTCATAATCTCCTTATCTTTAAATCAAATGTGGTCAATAAAGAAAGGGGGCTTTTGCAATGTTCTAGGTATGATTAAAACTTCCAGTTTCCAGAAGATTCTATTCTAATGTTTAGTTTTCTTTAACTTAACTATTGTATTTGTCTGAGAAAACATTATGTCAAGACTATGATCATAGAAATACGAAGTTATCATTATTAAAAATATCTCAATATAAATTATAAGATGAATTAAGTATAAGATATGTAAATGTGTGTATATATGTATATAGACTCACACACACATATGAAATATTAATTTGAGCAGCAGAATTTAGAATTTGAGAGCAAATCAATAGCCATTATTTTCAATGTTATTTTCAACAGGAAAATTATATAAGATAGAGCGAAAAAAGTAACTGCCTATTAGATTAACTGGAAATTTTAATCTATATTCACCAGATACAAAGGTGATTATTTGTATCTGTGTTTTTCCACTATTTCTATATTGTATGAATATATTTTTTAATTTCAATTAATAAAACCCATATGAATATTTTACAATTTAAAAAATTGTGTCAAATTTACATCTTTTATTCTCAATTTAATTTACACTTTTATTCTCAAATTTTCCTGAAAACTATTCTACTCAAAGATATAAAAAGTTTAACGATAACCACTGAATTCTACTGACCATAAAAAATGCTGAAATTTCATTAGTTTCAAATACTCCTTCATATTTGCTTATGTTTTGTGAATTATGTTCTATGAATAAATACTACAAAAGGATTTCTGAATAGTTGGGTTATATCTCTTTTTACATTTTTTCATATATGTACATTGTCACACTAATTTTCTTTAGAACATATCCTAGACAATATGCTGACATAAAACTTTCTGATTAATTAAAATTTGTAGAATTGACTATCCCCTTCCCACATCAAAATCTGTCTGTTCCATTCTACTAAGCCAATGCTTACATTTAGATGATGAATTTTCAGTGGAGTTCAAGTCTGTTAAGTTTAACAGGGGCTTATTGGAACAGTCATAGTGAATGATGTAAGAATTGTGCCACTGAGACTCAATTATAAGGTAGAATACTGCTCAATTTTGATGGTTACAGTGCAGCTGGGATTATTTTTTTCATCTTTCATATCTAGCTGTCTGTCTCAGGTTGGTATTTTCATCCAGGCACAGAGATAAATTCAGTTACCTTTAACACTTGTGAATTTAATCCATATTTCTATTTTATTTCATTCTTACTCCTAAAATATCACATGAAAGCTGACTAATGTTTTCTTACTCTAACATTTCTAGCAACTCTATTATCATGTAATGTATTTTTTTTGTACACCAGTAGGACAATTTCAAATGTGACTGTAAGTATCTATTGACATTTTCATTGTAACACTAAGTAGTACCAAGGTAAAAAGTCTCTCAGACTATCCTTTCAATAACTCTTGTTTGTTATTGTTATATTTAAATCACTAAGATGCTGAATCTCTTGTTTTAATACTGTTTCCACAATTCAGTGTAAAACTGGACATACCCATAAGAGCAGATTCGAAATCATTGGCTGCATAAAGATGTGTTTTTGTCAATAATGCATTGAAAATAATATTTTAAGAATAATGTATCATTATGAAATAGAATGGGTAAAATAAAAATAAAATAAGTGATTATTTATATCATCTTTATATGTGTATTAATAAATCTAATTTATGTGGCCTTTGAAGTCACAGAAGTAAATGAAACCTCAAAAAGAGATGATACAGCAGAATTTAGAGGAACTGTGACATTCAAAACTTAATTTACAAAGTAATCATTGACAAATAACATGCAAATAAGTGGCAATATAGTAATCAAGAATATTTGAACACTGGATATGTATTCAAGGATTACTATTACTAATTTTTATGTTTTATAATATTATCATGGTCATGTTAAAAATTAGTCATTTCAAGAATACTTAAAAATGTAAATTGTGTGGAAAGAATATGATATTTTGGATTTTCTTTAAAATAATCTAAGTCTTAGGATTGAATAATATTATAAATTACACAAGACTGATACTATGTTGATTATTTTTTAAAGTAATGATGGTTAAATAAAGGTTTATTATACTAATTTAGGTTTTTATTTTCCTTTTTTAGAGACAGGGTCTTGCTTTGTCTACCAGGCTGGAGTCCAGTGGAACAATTATGGCTCACCGCAGCCTCAAGCTCCTGATCTCAAGCAATCCTCCCACCTCAGCCTCCTGAGTAGCTAGGACTACAGGTGTGAGCCACCACACCTGGGTAATTTCTTGTATTTTTAAAAATAGAAACAGAGTCTCACTATATTGCCCAGGATGGTCTCAAACTTATCAGCTTAAAAGATCTTCCCACCTCAACCTCCAAAAGTGCTGGAATTACAGGCACAAGCCATTGTGCTTGGCTTAGAGTTTTCATTTTAAATATACCTGGTATAAAATTTTCTAATATATAAATGTTGGCATACCTACTGGATTTGCTCATGGAATGAACTATGGAATCAAAAAGAAAAAGATCTCTGGCTAGGCTTCTCTACTTACCAGCTGTTCACCAGTTGTGTGATAACAGGGACATTAGTGAACATACCTGAATTTTATATTTCTCATATATAAAATGGGAATAATGATTATATATTGTATATAGATATTACTTACTAAATATATAGTACTTACTAATTACATAGTACTTATTAAAGAAGGCAACATTCTAAGTATTCTGAATATATTAACTCACTTAATCCTTAAAAAACAAACATAGGAGATAGGTAATATTGTTATGCCCCTTTTATAGATGAGGAAACTGAGGTAGAGAGTGATTATACAGCTCTTAAATTACAAAATCTAGATTCAATTACAGCAGTCTGACTCTAACTATGCATTGAATCACCATGTCACTTAGTCCCTCATTATCTAACAAATACAGTTGTTATATAAGTTTATATATCATTTTACATGAAATTACACATTATATAGCAAGTTCTCACTAACAATGAGTTGTTGTCTCCCTTGTTATATCCTTTGGTGCTTTCAACAACTGAAACACATGTGGAAAATGAGAAAAAATAATTCTGAAGTGGTTTGAATTTTGTTACAAGTTTTAATATCTGGAAAACTATTTTTTTCTCTTACCATGGACTGACATTATTTAGAAGTTGCATACTCTTGACTCTTCTGTGAAATGATATACTTCCAGGCTTGTAAAGTATTTATTGCTTTCCGGAAAGGAACCAAGTGTAAATTATGATTTTTTTCTTTTTTAGTTTGCCAGATCAAAAGTTTGCCATTGATGAAAGGACATATTTTTGCCATCTTTTTATAGTTTTGAGAATTGTCCCTTTTGTGTAAATTTTTTAGTCTCTCCACTTAAATGATAATTGCCAGGCATTGCAACTGATGATGAAGATAGTAACAGTGAGCAATATAGCGTGAATCTTGACTTTGATGGAGTTTAGATTTTTTTGATAACCCAATAGTAATAAACAATCTGCTTTTTCAAAAATATATATGGAATTTAAAGTAGTAGAAATATATAGTACTACATAACATAGACAATGCTTCTAAAATGCTTTAGCAGGAATAATGGAATATTCATGGAAAAATTGATATTGAAACTAAACCCTGAAAAATATTTCCTCCTTCTGGAACCAAAAAGAATGTATACATAAAGATTCAGAAGTAACAACTTGTTTTGATATCCTTGAATAATATTATGAGTACAGGTAAGGTTTTAAAATGTGTTAAGATTCAGGTTAAACGGAGAATTAAGAGATGTGACTGGATACGTAAGCAGGGACCATTGAATGAAGAGATATTTAATCTCTGCTAAATATTTTTTACTTTATTATAAAGAAAATGAATAACTGATAAAGAATTTTAAGCAGGTGATCATATTTACACCTTAGAAAATTAGTCTGTCTTCCGTGAGAGAAGTGATTGGAAAAAAATCAAGACCACTGTTGGACATGTCACTTAGATTATTATAATTATCCTGGTGGACAGTATGGTGGCTTGTCTCAGAGAAGCATTATTAATTTTTTAGAGAAGTTAAAAAATAATAATAATAGAGATAAATTTAGGAGTTAGAATCTAAAGGCTAATTACTGAATGTAGAGTGAAAAATCAAGAAAATGGAACTCAAAATGACAATTAGGTTTCCGACTTGGATATCTAGTTGCTGGTAGTAGTACTTTTTAATTTTTTTTTTTTTTTTTTTTTTTAGAGACGGAGTCTCGCTCTGTCGCCCAGGCTGGAGTGCAGTGGCGCGATCTCGGCTCACTGCAAGCTCCGCCTCCCGGGTTCACGCCATTCTCCTGCCTCAGCCTCCCGAGTAGCTGGGACTACAGGCGCCCACAACCGCGCCCGGCTAATTTTTTTTGTATTTTTAGTAGAGACGGGGTTTCACCGTGGTCTCGATCTCCTGACCTGTGATCCGCCCGCCTCGGCCTCCCAAAGTGCTGGGATTACAGGCGTGAGCCACCGCGCCCGGCCAGTACTTTTTATTAAACCAGGAAAGACAGGGAAAGAAAATGTTTGGGAACAATGATTATAAATCTAGGTTGGTATATTTTAAATTTTTCATTGTTGAACTTTAATCAAAATATCTATTCATACTTCAATATATTGTAATGAATTAAAATCAGAGCTACTGCTGGTGGATGATGTTGATTTTGGAGTCATTAAGAATCAACTAGTAATTAAAACTATGGGAGCAAATAAAATCATGTAGGAATGTTAGGCAGAGTAAGAAATGTAATATGAGCCATATTGAAGGAAGGAAGAGAAGAAGATCCTCAGAGTACCTGAGAAGATGTGCCAGAAAATTAGGTGGAAAACCATCTGTGTCTCATTCCCTGAAGTCAAAGAAAGATACTGGGTCAGAGAATAAATAGTCATGTAAAATTTTGTCCAGAAGTTAAATAAGATTTTTCATGAGTGCCTTAGTGGAATTTTATGGATTAAAAATAAGATTTAAGAAGCTGATATATAAATAGAAGCCAAAGGAGCGAGACAAAGAATATAGAAAAGTGTTTAAAGAAGTGTTGTTCAGGTAGAGTATTCATATATCCATTTTATCTGAGATATTTGTGGGTTGCACCTGTTGCCTGGATTAATTTTTAATAAATGTTATTTTTTACTTCCAAAATTGTTACAGTGAAGTTCCAGTTCCAGATAAGATGGGCTTATTACACACTACACTGTCTCTAACTAAGTGCAGCTATAAAACCTGAACAGAATAAATAGAATGGCTATTTGAAGCCTCTTAAAAGTAAAAAAAAAAAAAAAAAAAAAAAAAAGTGATGACAAATTATAGAAAAAATAACCATCATTCAAAGTAACAATGAAAAATTGTTGAGTTTATCACTTTTCTCACCCTCTAACAATCCCTGAGCTGAACTGATTGGATCTCTAAAATTCAAAAGTGAGATTATCATACATAGAAATGTCCCCAGGAGAAGCCCAATAGTTCTGCTTTAAGAAGGGACAAAGAGGCCACACAGAGAGTATAGAAATCAGCCATATTTTTCTTTATTTAAACAAAAAGCTCCCATTTCATTAACTCCAGATCCCAGGCAATCATGTGTTCAGCAGGGCCCTAAAATCTCTAAGGAAGGGAAACCTCTTCCTACATTCAAAGAAGATGTGATCCCAGAAGGGTGAAGCACACACCTATTGTTTTTTTCCCTGTATCTCTTTATTCCCATGGCTCCCCCATGACATGAGCGCTGTTGAGAAGAATAGACAAAGGAGCAGCATAATTAAGAGCTCTGCCTTCTAGTAGGAAACCAGACAAACAGATCTCCTGAAACAGAAAAGTACAAAGAACAATGCAAGACAGGATCTCAGAAAAAGTACTCTATAAATTGGTAGATAGTAACGTTTCATATTTAAGAAACTACGGTAAAAAGTCTAGAGTAGAGCAAGCTCTCTTACCAGAGAAAGTTCTTTAAATATAGCATTATTTTCTTTTATCTTTGCAAAATTAAATCTACCACATAGGTCAGAAAACCTCAGTTTCACCAGTAATTTGAAGTTAACTAAGTATCTTATTTCATGAATTTCAGTATCGATAATTTTGCATTCTTCAAAGGAGATTAAAACAATAAATATTTGAAATACAGTATTTAATTCAATTTAAATATTGTTTTGAGACAGATTTTTACTTTTATTGACCTTAAGTTCAGCACTTTGCAACATACAATGTTAAAAAACGTATAATGACAGAAATTTTAAAAAATCTGCCAGTAATAAACCAAGGTTAATTCTCACAATGATTATATGATATAGATAATTCTATGAGAACATTGAGATACTGACAGTTTGTTTACTTCCCCAAAGCTTATGTATTAGCATAGAGAAAAGTAGAATTAGCCTACTAGTGATACAACAGCAAATTCGTTACCTCCAAGATTCCATATTCATGAATTCAACCAACTGCAGTTGGAAGATCTTTTTTTTGAATTGTGTTTGACTGAACATGTGCAGGCTTTTTTTCTTCGTGTCATTATTCCCTAAACAATATAGCATAAAACTACTTACATCGCATTTACATTGTGTTATGTAGTATAAGTAGTCTAGAAATGATTTAAAGTTTATAGGACGATATGCATAGGTTATAGGCAAATACTATACCATTTTATATTAAGAACTTGAGAATCTGCAGATTCTGTTTTCCCTGGGGGAGATGGTGGAATCAATCCTCCAGGGCTACTGAGGAACAACTGTATTTTTTTCCTTTTAGACGGAGTTTCACTCTTGTGGCCCAGGCTGGAGTGCAGTGGTATTATCTTGGCTCATGGTAAACTCCACCTCCAGGGTTCAAGCAATTCTGCTGCCTCAGCCTCCCGAGTAGCTGGGATTACAGGCGTCTGCCACCACGCCTGGCTAATTTTTTGTAGAGACGAAGTTTTGCCATATTGGGTAGGCTGGTCTCAAACTCCTGACCTCAAGTGATCCATCCGCCTTGGCCTCCCAAAGTGCTGGGATTACAGGTGTGAGCCACCGTGCCTGGCCGACAACTAAGAATACTTAGCATGGATTTTGAGCAGACAAGGACAATCTTAATTCTCAGGCTGCTGATCTTGTACTACAAGTTGGCTTAACATTGTAGACTAAGCTAAGGCTGACTGAGACAATTTTAAGTATTAGCAGCTGTAATTGTTGCCTTTAGCCTTCAAAACAGCTGGATTTTCTAGAATACTAGGTAAAGTATTAAGGAACACTAGGAAAACTCTTCTCGAAAATTTATATTTTGAGGCTAGGTAGGTATCATTAATTGCTCAAATTTTATTTTGTTTGGGCCAAGGTAGGAACTAACAGGATTCACAAGCTGAACAGCTCCATTCTATCTGCTCAAATTGGCTATATTGCTTAGTAGCATATGCAGAATAAAGGAAATCATTTTAATTCTAAACAAACTCATATTTTGGCTATTTTGATAATGCTTAATGAACAAAGACATGCAGATATCCCTTTGATATACTAATTTTAATTCCTTTGGATATATTTCCAGAAATAAGATTGCTAGATTATTTTGTAGTTCTATTTTTAGTTTTTTTGAGGAACCACCATATTGGTTTCCATAATGGCTGTATGAATTCAGATTTCTACCAACAATGTACAAGGGTTTCTTTTTTTGCTGCATCCTTGTCAACACTTTTTATCTGTTTTTTACTTTTGATAAAAGCCATTTTAACGTATTTCAGGTGACTACTTGTCAATTTAAAATGATATTAATTTGAAAAGAAAGTTAAAAAATAACCAAATTCATAGCTGGAGAGGAGCATAAACCACTAGAAGAAAGAATAAACAGGTATGCTCACACGGAAGTGCAGATGCTATGACATTATCTGAAGCGCACAGTTTAGAATCAGGCTTGCAAAAACGTGGACTACACAGAGTGAATAAAAATTAAAATTTGAATATATTGGATGTAAATTAAAAACCACTCAAATGTATTGGCTAAGGTTATCACTAGTACTCACTTGTAATACTTGTGAAAAAGTAGCAATGTTTCTAATGTCCATCTCTGAAGGAAGAAAGGCAGTGCAGAAGAATAAACACTACCCCCCAATCAGAAATGTGCAATGTCAAAAATACTTATTTACTTAGCTATTTCTCCATGTAACTTTGAATTCACACTGGCATATACTGACCTGCTTCTTGAAGGCCACTCTTTTCTTTCAGATCTTGAGTCTCTGTTATGATCATTGGGTTAATACTAGGTTGGAATACTGGGTTTATGTTTTCTGGACAGAGAGGAAACTTCTGCTTGGAATAACTGCACTGGGGTGGAAACTGACTTGTTTTTTTATACTTAGCAGTGGCAGTGCCAAAGCTTGAAAAATCAAGTGTATTCTATTAACTCTTTGAGCTTTTTCGAGCATGAGGCTTATCAGACACTTTTTTTTTTTTTTTTTTTTTTTTTGAGACGGAGTCTCGCTCTGTAGCCCAGGCTGAAGTGCAGTGGCCGGATCTCAGCTCACTGCAAGCTCCGCCTCCCGGGTTCACGCCATTCTCTGGCCTCAGCCTCCCGAGTAGCTGGGACTACAGGCGCCTGCCACCTCGCCAGGCTACTTTTTTTTTTGTATTTCTTAGTAGAGACGGGGTTTCACCGTGTTAGCCAGGATGGTCTCGATCTCCTGACCTCGTGATCCGCCCGTCTCGGCCTCCCAAAGTGCTGGGATTACAGGCTTGAGCCACCGCGCCCGGTCTATCAGACACTTTTAACTAAACTCATTCAACTTCTGAGATTCTGGGGGAAGTATACCCATTCTTAAAGAAGTAGTCTGAGAAGCAGCTTCTGACATAACCTGTTTTGTCATAGCCAACAAGAGGTTCTCAGAATAAGACTGAGCAGAGTATGACATTATAATAGATTCCAATTTCTTTGACATTTTAACTCAAATAAGGTTCAATATTAATTTTGAATTTTAATTTATTCATATTTTGATATTATTATATTTTCATCTGTGAAATAATTGAATTTTTAGGCTCCTCCTTCCCAGGAATTTGATTAGAAGTCTTATATTAAAATGTGACAATAACCTGTGGATGACATTTTATTATTGGAATCTATAAACATTGCATTTGATGTTTTGCAAATCCTTTGATTAAATATATTGGACAATGTGGTTTGACAAAATTTGGATGAAAGATAAAGAGTCATAGTCATAAAAAGATAAAAAGAGTCAAAGATAAAAAGAGAAAAATGTGAGTTAACACGTTATTCTGACCTAATTTAAGAGACATTTGCACTGGTCATAGGTAGTTTTCAGGGAAAATATTGAGGACTAGTGGAAGAGATTGAGAGAATCCCCTTGTAAACAAATATAAAGGATGGTCTAATTGATTGCTGTTCTCCTGTGAAGAAATCAACCACGTTGCTAGCTGACAACCAATGCCTCTTTGATTAAATAATCACAAAATTTATAATATAATTAATATATAAAATTAATATATAATATGTGATGTGAAGAACAATTAGGTAGTACAGTGAGAATAGTCAACAAGAAGAGTTAATTATATAAGCATATCAAGGAACACTCCCTTGAAAAACGGACTTGGCTGATATCTTTAAATTAAGTGGAAAATAAAAAGTGTGTAAGAATCTTAAAAGAATATCTGGAAACATATGGTAATAGTAGTGAATGTGTCCTCCTGGGAATCTAAAGGAAAGCCAATATACCTTAAGTACAGTGGGCAATTGTAGGAAAGAAGTGTGAAATAAGGCAGGATCTAGAACTACAAGCCTTCACAGACCATTAGAAATTTTGATCCTATTTTAGAAAAAAAAATGAACTGTGGCAGCCATCAATAATTGCCTAGTAATTATCCATTCTCACCTTGTATCTTAATAAAACAGATTGAAGATTTCACCCAATTTTGCTTGTAAGTGATCATGTGACTAAGTGTTGGTCAATGGAGGTAAGAAAAAGTATTGGTGCAAAATTCAGAATATCTATTTAAAAGGAGCTGACTCAACTCTGAGGAGCACACTGTCTTCTAACAGCTGCCTAGAATTTAGATGTAATTGCTAATGCTATAGCAGCAGTTTTGTATTATAAAATGGTTTTAGAGAAAGCAGTCAGTACCTAAGATGGTAGAGTCGAAACTAAGAACTCAGTTGCTTGATGACACCATGAAGTTATCAAATCAGGCCTAAATTCTTACTTCAAAACTTACTTTATGAGAAAAAATAATAATACTGCATTTCATTTTAGACATTACAATTCTTATTTCTGTGGCTGTATTTGGCCAAGCCTAATTTTTATTGCTATATAAAGCAATTAAAGTAAAATGTGGAAAGTGGGGGCACTGATATGAAAAAAAATTGCAGTTTGCAAATATCACTCTGATCTATAGAAAAATACTAGAATGGAGTAAGAAAAGATTTAGGAAACCTGGTTAATAGAGCTCTTACAATTGGTTAGGTGAGAAATTAGCCTATGAAGATAGAAGTGGAGGGAGGGAGAACAGAATGTATTAAATGACTTGATGAGAAATTTGACATAAACATCCCTCTGACTATAAACCAGTTCTTTATGAGCTAATTTCAACACCAAAACTCATATTAATTTCCATGATGAATCATTTTCAGGTAATTTCCATGTTACAAGTCTTATAAAAGTTATATAATGTGCATTTCAATATCATTTTATACTTAGAGTTGCAAAGTATTTTTATGGTGAAATCATAAAGTAAGAGCTAGTAGCATTATTATAGTGGTATATAGGGAAATAATAAGTATACTTAGTTTGGTATCCATTAGCAAAAGATTTATTCTTCTCAGGATCTTTGATGGGCATGTTTAAAAAGCAAATAATGTCTCATACGTTTTCAAATATACTAAGGATAAAATTTGATAGATAGAATCAACCAAACAGGTTGTATATTTGGAGAATAGTATATTTCAGCTTTTATATTTCTATATCCTGTCTTACTGTCTTTTTTGCTAATGTACGTTATTCACAGAGATGTTAAAATAAGTTCTACTTAAAGAAAATGGAAAATGAATTTTAAAGTCTTAACTACTAAAGCCTTGTCAATGAACTAAAAATTGCATTTTAGGTGCTTCCATCTTTCCCAAGCAAAAAATGGTGAAAAACATTTAAACAATATATTTATTATCAATACAAAGTAGTTCTCAATCTCATATTTAAAAGATGGACTAGGCAAAGTGTATGAAAATTAACTTGTTTTCCAGTGGAATTGATGGCATTCCCTGAGTATTAGCAGGATTCAGAAACACAGGATATTTCTCCATGGATCTGCTGTCTTTGTGAGTCACTTTGTGAGCCCATAGTGAGTGGGCTAAGCTACAGAGAAGGCTGATATGATCAAGAGAATTATATTATTAAATTCTAAAATAAGGTAATTGGAATTAAACCAAAATAACATAATTGAATTTTAAAATAAGCAATTCAAGATACATGTTAGACTCATTTTAAATATTTTAAAAAATTTTGAATGAAAAGACATTTAAAAAATGTTTAAAATATGATGAAACATTACAATAAAACATAACAAATGTTGTAATATAAAATACAAATATTTTAATGTGTCATTGAAAAATATAAAAGGGCAAAAATAGCATATTTATTTATTTTATTTTATTTTTTTTATTATACTTTAAGTTCTAGGGTACATGTGCATAACGTGCAGGTTTGTTACATATGTATACCTGTGCCATGTTGCTGTGCTGCACCCATCAACTCGTCAGTACCCATCAACTCGTCATTTACATCAGGTATAACTCCCAATGCAATCCCTCCCCCCTTCCACCTCCCCCCTCCCCATGATAGGCCCCGGTGTGTGATGTACCCCTTCCCGAGTCCAAGTGATCTCATTGTTCAGTTCCCACCTATGAGTGACAACATGCGGTGTTTGGTTTTCTGTTCTTGTGATAGTTTGCTAAGAATGATGGTTTCCAGCTGCATCCATGTCCCTACAAAGGACACAAACTCATCCTTTTTTATGGCTGCAGAGTATTCCATGGTGTATATGTGCCACATTTTCTTATTCCAGTCTGTCACTGATGGACATTTGGGTTGATTCCAAGTCTTTGCTATTGTGAATAGTGCCACAATAAACATACGTGTGCATGTGTCTTTATAGCAGCATGATTTATAATCCTTTGGGTATATACCCAGTAATGGGATGGCTGGGTCATACGGTACATCTAGTTCTAGATCCTTGAGGAATTACCATACTGTTTTCCATAATGGTTGAACTAGTTTACAATCCCACCAACAGTGTAAAAGTGTTCCTATTTCTCCACATCCTCTCCAGCACCTGTTGTTTCCTGACTTTTTAATGATCGTCATTCTAACTGATGTGAGATGGTATCTCATTGTGGTTTTGATTTGCATTTCTCTGATGGCCAGTGATGATGAGCATTTTTTCATGTGTCTGTTGGCTGTATGAATGTATTCTTTTGAGAAATGTCTGTTCATATCCTTTGCCCACATTTTGATGGGGCTGTTTGTTTTTTTCTTGTAAATTTGTTTGAGTTCTTTGTAGGTTCTGGATATTAGCCCTTTGTCACATGAGTAGATTGCAAACATTTTCTCTCATTCTGTTGGTTGTCTGTTCACTCTGATGGTAGTTTCTTTTGCTGTGCAGAAGGTCTTTAGTTTAATGAGAT